>NC_137976.1:41173789-41204087 GCF_963924665.1 Micromys minutus | reverse complement strand
TGCATTGATATCTTACTAGTTAGCATAAGCATAAAGTACATGGAAACAGAATATAACATAGACAGTCAGAGTTTTTTGGTGTGAATAGATTAAACACTATGATTTTTGAATAACAAAAATTGACACAAGTCTATATTCTTAGCTCTTGATTGATTAATGATTTAAAGTCCAGGTGTACCATACTCCAAAAGTGTGCTATATGCTTATTTTTTTCCAAAGAAATTGTGGGCTTTCACTTTTTGGGCTTGTTTCTCTTGAGCCTCATATGGCCTGTGAGTTGTTTCTGAGGTATTCAGAGCTTTCTGGAGCTAGTATCCAAAGAACAGTGACTGCATATTATGTCCGTTTTTTTGTGAGTGGGTTACCTCACTCAGGATGATATTCTCTAGATGCATCCATTTTCATAGGAATTTCATAAAGTCATTGTTTCTAATAGCTGAGTAGCACTTCGTTGTGTAAATATACCACAATTTTTGTATCCATTCATCTACTAAAGGACATCTGGGATCATTCTAGCTTCTGGATATTACAAATAGGACTGCTATGAACATTGTGGTGCATGTGTCCTTATTGTATGCTGGAGTATCTCTGGGTATATGCCCATAAGTGGAATAACTGGGTCTTCAGGTAGGAATATGTCCAATTTTGTGAAGAACCACCAGACTGATTTCCAGAGTGGTTGTACCAACTTACAACCCCACTAACAGTGGAGGAATGTTCCTCTTTTTTCACATCCTTGCCAGCATCTGCTGTCATCTGAGTTTTTGATCTTAGCCATTCTGACTGGTGTAAGGTAGAGAATCAGAGTTGTTTTGATTTGCATTTCCCTGATGACTAGGGATGACATGCACTTCTTTAGATGCTTCTCAGCCATTTGATATTTCTCAATTGAGAATTTTTTGTTTATCTATGTACCCCAGTTTTTAATAGGATTGTTTGTTTCTCTAGAGTCTAACTTCTTGAGTTCTTTGTATATATTGGATATTAGACCCCTATAAGATGTGAGTTTCGTAAAGATCTTTTCCCAGTCTGTTGGCTGCAGTTTTATTTTCTTGACAGTGTCCTTAGCCTTAAAAAAACTTTGCACTCTTATTAAGTCTCGTTTATTAATCCTTGGTCTTAAAGCATAAGTCATTGGTGTTCTGTTCAGGAAAATTCTCCCTGTGCCTATGTGTTCTAAGGTTTTTCCTATAAACAAATTCAAAGAAAAAAACACATAGTCATCTCCTTAGATTTGAGAAAGCATTTGACCAAATTCCACACCACTTCATGTTAAAAGTCTTGGAGAGAACAAGAATCCAAGGCCCATACCTAAACATAATAATAGCAATATACAGCAAACTAATAGCCAATATCAAACTTAATGGTGGGAAACTTGAAGCAATCCCACTAAAATCAGGGTCCAGACAAGGCTGCCCACTTTCCTCCTACCTATTCAACATAATACTGGAAGTCCTGGCCAGAGATATTAGACAGAAAAAGGAAATCAAAAGGATACCAATCAGAAAGGAAGAAGTAAAAATATCACTATTTGCAGACGATCTGATGGTATACTTAAGTGACTCCAAAAATTCCACCAGAGAACTTTTACAGCTGATAAACATCTTCAGCAAAGTGGCATGATATAAAATTAACTCAAACAAATCAGGAGCCTTCCTCTACTCAAAAAACAAATATTTTGAGAAAGAAATTAGGAAAAAGATACCCTTCACAATAATCACAAACAATATGATATACCTTGGTGTGACTCTAACTAAGCAAGTGAAGAACCTGTATGACAAGAACTTCAAATCTCTGACAAAGGAAAGAGCAATTTGCAAATTCATCTGGAATAACAAATAACCTAGAAAATCTAAACCTATCTTTCACAGCAAGAAAACATCTGTGGGAATAACCATCCCTGCCTTCAAGCTATATTACAAGGCCATTTTGTTAAAAACTGCATGGTACTGGTACAGAGATAGGCAGGTTGATCAATGGAACAGAGTAGAAGATCCAGAAATGAATCCTCACACATATGGTCACTTGATTTTTGACAAAGGAGCTGAAAACATTCAATGGAAAAAAGACAGCCTCTTCAACAAATGTTGGCTCAACTGGCATTCAGCATGCAGAAGTATGAAAATAGACCCTTTCTTATCTCTTTGTACAAAGCTCAAGTGCAAGTGGATCAAAGATCTTCACATTAAACCGGGTACACTGAAACTATTAGAAGAGAAATTTGGGAAAACCTTAGAACACATACACACAGGAGAAAATTTCCTGAATAGAACACCAATCGCTGGTGTTCTTATTCTTTAAGGCTATGCATTCCTAAATAGTTTCAATTATGGTGAGAACAAACTGATCTGAATAGCTTGTAAAAATATTAGCATCTGTGTTTAGTCCACCAATATATGTCTATAGGTTGAGAAAGTTTGAAACTTACAGTTTAGGAAATAAAAAATAAATCATGAGATCATATCATACCACACACACACATACAAATACACACACACACACACACACACACACATACAAACACACAACTGGAAGTTGTTGGTAACAAGTACTGTGGCTTTCTTCATTTTCTTTGTCAAATTCTTTTCAAAAGGATATAAAAAAGGGGTCAAACTTAAAACACTAATCTTTCTCTTTACTAAGATTCAAGGCTTAAGAATTCTCATTTGCTTCCCAAAGAACCACTCTCTCTGTAATTATACTAAATAACAAAGATTCTATATTTGTCACACAGTTCTTGCTACTTAACTAGTAAAACATAGAAACAGCTCCTCATGACTTCTTTTCAAAACACAGTTCTTAGTTTGTACTTTAGCTACTATATCCAAAAATCTCCAAGAGTGTCTACCAATCACAAACGGGCCTCTGGCTCATACCTGTGAAATTCTACATGGTACTTTCAATGTTTACATTCTCACACTTTTTAAAGTACCTTGCAGAGCTCTGAGAATTTATTGTAGTAAATATCTCAAATAATTTTCAGCTTATATTACTGGTAGAACAGCAGGGAGAAATGATTTCCTTTAAAATAACAAAACTAAAAAAAAGTCTGGTGTATTATGTATTATAGATGAGAGATTAGAAGGGGACCACTTGTTTTACTCTTCCTCAGTTTTCTGTCTTAGCATTTAAATTATAGTTCAAGAGGCCATAGTCCCAGGAGTGATGAGTAGGTTACTTTGGAAACTACTCAGGCATGAGAGCACACTGTGTATTCTGCTAAGGTACTGAATGATTTTCCAGTGGCAGGAAGTGGTGAGTTCCCTGATGCACAGAAATAAAACGCAGGTGCAGATGCTTTTGTAGAGAGGAGAATGTCCAGGTGAAAGGTGAAGTCTTATTCAGAGCTGATGTGAAAATAAGCACCCCATTTTTAAACATTACTTGCTCAGGTCAGATCGCTGCTGCATTGTTCACAGGAACAGCACATGGTCTGCCCTTTCTGATCATCTGGCTCTCTCTGGAGAGGGTAATGACGCACGAAATGATAGTATGATTCCTGATCTTTAATCCTAATTCCTGACTCATCGACGGTTCTTTCTCATTGCTTTTGGTTTTGAATGCCAAGAACAGTATAAAGGGAAAATCGGGGTGAAAAAACAAAGAACTTTTGAAAAGCTACGTGAAGCACCTTCTCAGAGTCTTTGGCTGTCCCTCCTTCCAGGACTGGTCCTGTACCAGGAGCTTGGTAGTTAGGTAAGGACGCCTCATCTCATCTTCTGCCCCATAGAAGGCCATCTTTTCACCTCTCCCTGCTGCTCAGTCAGACATATCAGAGGAGACAATGGCCTAACAGATGCTGAGATTCAGCCTGGATCAGCCTATGTTGATTTTATGTTTATTAGTCTGAGCTGTTCACAGCCAGCTGGCTGCTGTTTGTCTTGACTGAACAGTAGAAACACACACATCTGTGATAGTCTCTTGAGCATGTATGCACAGGTGATTGCTGCTACACCGGCAGTGTGGTCCACACAGTAAGAATTATATTTAGAAACACAAATGTGCATACACACACCCACAATCTCTCTCTCTCTCTCTCTCTCTCTCTCTCTCTCTCTCTCTCTCACTTGTGCTCTCAATTTCTCATTAAAGGAGGTGTATATGAGGGAAGACTCTCAGAGATTAGTTGGTATTAAAAATAGTTTTTAAAAGGCTTTTTATTGAATACAGTGGGGTCTGAAAAACCTAAGGTATAGTTCGTTTTGCTTGTTGCTTTTCTCCTAATAGCAATGAGAAGGCAGAATAGATTTTAAAGACTCACAAGGAATCTGCCTTCTAGACACAGCTGATAAAACATTTCCTGGGTAGCCAGGTATCATGCTGCTTAGTACTTCAATATTCACAACTTACTCCTTTATTGGTCCCAGGAGAGAGATGTTTTGAACTGGCCAGTAAGCAGTACATGCTTGCTGTGACCTGCTCCACTTTAGAGTGAGAAAACTGTTGTGGACTTTGCACATTGCCCTATCCAATATTGAAGAAAACTGTGAAGTCCTGATTAGGGATTCAATTTAGGTCTTTGGTCTAGCTGATGTTGTGGCAATTTATGAAACAATTTTAGCATCTTGAAACTTCTGCTGTTTAATATCTTATGCACATTTGTGTTTATGTGTGTATGTGTGTGTGTGTGTGTGAGTATGTGTGTATGTGTTTGTGTGTGTTTGTGAGGGGGGATGGAGTATGTGTACAGGTACTGCATGTATTGGTATGTGCTCATGAAGACTTCAGGAGTCTACTTCTATCCGTCTCTGCTTTGCTTCCTTGAACCTTTCTCTTTTTTCCCACTTTTTAAATTGTATATTCTCTGTATTTACATTTAAGCTGTTATCTCCTTTCTGCCAATCCCCTCTCCCCTACCCCTCCCATTGCCTCCATGAAGAAGTTCTCTCTCCCAACCTCCCTTTCCTACCTCAGCTCCTTGACATTTCCCTACACTGGGGAAATGAGCATTTTCTAGATCAAAGCCCTCTCCTCTCATTGCTGCCAGAGAATGTTATCCTTGAAATTTTCAGTGAACCTGAATCTCAGCATTTTGGTTAGGCTGTCTCTCCAGCAAGTTCATTTGGTATACCTATGTCTTCCAACCACAAGTATGGTTCTGAGTACTCACTGTCATACCCAAATATTCATGCTCCATGTGATTTGTCCCATACTCGCTGACAAGTCAACTTATGACGACACTGTACAGGCATTGTTTAAGCAGTCATATTGTTGATATTTTGTGGAATCAGCATGCTTGTCATGTGCAGAAGGCACTATCTATAGTTACTCTGGTTCCCAGGTTCTTACAATCTTTATGAACCCTTCTTGTTATTTTTCTTGAGTCTTAGGTTCAGTGGGTTTACTGTATGTTTATTAGCTGGCAATGGATTTTCTATGACCACTTGTTGGCTATATTATTACTAGTTGTGCACCTCTGTAGTAGTGTCTGTTACAAAAACAAAATACTTCTTTTGATGAAAAATGAGGGCTACACTTATCTTTGGATATAAAGAATTTACAACATGGGTATAACATATACTGCTTTGCAGCAGTGGAAGTATTAGGCTATCCTCTGAAGTTTATGATATCCCCAACTGTAAGCAGCTCTGTTTTCACTAGCAGACATGACTTCTTCCCATTGGGTGTCCTATGAAGCTTAACAGCTATTAGCTATCAATTACCTACAAGATAAAAATACCATAGTTGCATCATACATCTTTAGTGTTATCTTGCTTGAAACATTTTTGTGGTTCCTAAACTTCAAAGCTGTGTATGACCTATGGATTTCCCCTCCACCTGGAAGTTTGAAAAGTACCTTGTGATAGTGTGACATGCAGTTCTTAGGAGATAAGCTTCCACGTGAGTTCCAGCTCAATCCCTCCAATCCTTTGCAGTGTCTTCCTAAATAAGCACGTTACTAAATGTTCTGAAAGGTAACCAAGAGCAAAGGCAATAGCCTAAATTGTTTAGGTATTCTTTGAATGCCCTAATCATCACCAATTTAGTGTAAGCCTTTTCATGTCTACCACTAAGGATTTTTCTAGTCTATGGTTTTTAGGTATAGTATCATCTCTTGAGACAGAGACATAACTCCATTAAACCCCCCCCCTGGGTGTGTGTCTATGTATGTGTGTCTGTGTGTCTGTGTTTGTGAGTAAACGTACAATATATGTTTTGCTATGGCCTTTGCAAACATCCTTAATGTTGCTTTTCTCCCTTCCTCACTCCTGCTGTATAATACCTTCACTTTTCTCTCCTTTTATAACTTCATACTATTTTTTTGTTTCATCTTCATAGTAATCATATCTAATATTGCACTCTATAGAGTTCTATCTCCCCATCAACCGCCATAATCCATTCTTATCTTCCCAGTGTCTGTAGTTACTTCATCTCCATACTTAAATTTAAAGACTTGGAGCTAGTATCTCACAAATAAGTGAGAACATGTGGCATATATAAGACTACAGAAATTTGGTCACTTTACCCAGCATAATATTTTTCATTTCCAATAAATTATCTGAAAATTTTATGATTTTATTTTACTTTAAAGATGAATCTATAAGTTTCCACTGTGTATGTATAATACATCTTTATTACATATTCATTACTTAAAGAATATTTAGGTTTCTTTCAGTTCCTAATTATGTGAGTAAACTGATACTGGGTCTTTATAATATATAACAAGAAGTAATATAGCTTCATCATAAAGTATCTCTTTTAGCATTGAAAGAATTTTACACAATAATTTCCATAGTGGGTATAACAGCTTATGATCACATCAACAGTGAATAAATTTTCTCCCTTCCCAGAATACCTGCCATCATTTGCTGCTGGGCAACTTGATCTTGGGCATTCCTAGATTGTATAGCAGGACTATAAAACAGCTCCCTAGTGCAACTATCATTCATTATTTTTTTAATTGGGTGTTATATGTATTTATATTCCAAATGTTATCACCTTTTATACCTTTCATGTTTCCTCCCCATCCCCCTGCTTCTATGAAGATGCTCCTACACACCTACTACCACCTCATCTTTAAAAATTAGAATTGTTCTATGTGAGATATGAAGTCTTTATGACTCTGAGATACAATATGATTTTGTAAGCCAATATATGAAAATGCTATGCTGTATTTAAAACAATTTATGCTATCTTATGCTAAATTAGATTAAGATGGTAAGATTTATAATATGAAATACTTGTCTGTGTGATGTACTACTACTATATGTTTTCTTAAACATTACATTAAAAGTGATGCAGATGAAAATAAAGATTAAATGGAAGAAAATTTCAACAAGAACTATGTGAAGACCTGATTGATTTTTAGAAAGAAAGTAGAAAACAATACCATTATGGCATTATTTAGTGGATCTTGGATCACAGGACAAACTAGACTTCTATTAAACATGTAACAATACCAAAATACCAACTGGCTGGTGTGTTTTAACATATAGAATTGTTTTCCTTCTTAAAAAAGTATTCATTAGGGACCAGTTCTTCAGCTGGAAAAGGTGCTTGCTGTCAGGCCTAATACTGTATGTTTGATCTCCAGAACCCCTTTGGCAGAAAGAACAAATGGATGCTCACCAAATCTTCTCTGACCTCCACATAAACACTATAAGATGCATACTCCCCATCATCCACCAACACATACACAAAGTAAATAATTATATCTAACAAAAACTCAATAAAAACTACTCAGTAAAGTGTCACATTATCTTTGGAGGCTGTAAGCTACACCTGATACTGGCTTACAAACCTGGTATATAAACTACAGGTAGGACAGAAAAGGTGGTTTAGCTCCAAACAACAGCAACTGAAACAACAACTACAACAATCAAACTGGAAATCAGACTTTTCTCCCAGGTGCTATGTTCAACAAGTATTCTAAATCCAATCAACTAGATACATCCATGGCCAACATCCTCAAGATGAATAACTTGTGTGTTAGAAAAATTGAACAGTTTAAGCAGAGTTAAATAAATAGGCTTATTAAGTTGTACATTATTAATAAAGTATAGGATACTACTTTACCTCAAAGCAGAAAAAATGTTGCAAATTATCAATATACACTATTAATTGATAGTTACCTTGTGAGCATACTTCCTCAAAAGGTATTAAAGAAGTAGAGACTTTAAAATGGATAGCGTAAGATTTATATGTGGGTGAATATTGAAATGAAATTATGCATATTTTATCATTGTGTTTTATGAACACACAGAGATTGAATTTTAAAGATTTTGGCTTATGTAGAGTGTTATTATTGTTGTCAGCAAGAAGGTGAGATGGGATTTTGCAGTGCCTGTCCTCTCAAAGACATAAAAACTCCTCACTGTAAGAGGACACAGAAAGTGCATAAAACCAGGAAAGCAATATATGAGAAAATATTAAGTTAAACAGTGGGACTTCTGCCATCAAAAGAAGCCTCTAGTTCCTAGAACAGGTTATATTTATTCTAGTTTTTGGCTTAAGCTACCTCATGATAATCTCAAACTACTCAGGTTTTGACTAATGCTATTTATTGTTCTTTACAAATTTATAGTAAAACTTTATAGCAGCAGACAGTATTTACACAGCTCAGTGAACATGAAGAAGTCAAGTTGATGTCTACCTATGCTGTTCACTACTAGATTCTAGTGTTCATGGTACTGACATATACTCTTCCTGGTTTTGGGGAAGGTAAATACCAACATAAAGACATTCCTGTTATTTAAAGTGTTACCTCCATGAAATATGTACTAGTACTGTCTCAAAGCTTGTGTGACTGATCAACCAATATCTGATTGAATTTAAGGCCCATTCCATGTCACTGCTCAGAAAATTAAGAATCTGTGATAAGATAGGCTAGGGACCTAGGGAAAAGCTGAATAATATTGTTCTGCTAAAGGAACAAAGCAATAACAAGACTCCTAATGGAATCCAGATATACTTATCGACCAATGATTTGCTCAACTATCATCAGAGAAGGTTCTTCCTGTGGTAGATGGAAAGAAAGAACTCTCACATCTAGACAATGAGAAGAGGGAGAGACTTTCCCCACTCAGTCCACAATGAAAGGACTCCACAAAATTGCTCACCTTACAGGCTCAGGGAACTCTGCAGAAATGGATGCAGAAAACGTGTAAGTGTCAGAGTCGATGAGGCCAAGAAAAAAAATAAACTCTAAACATATAAGGATTAATCCATATCAGGACTCACAGAGGCTGTGGCAACACAGACAGTGTCTGCACAGGTCTGAGCCAGATAGAGTCCTAGCACTAAGACCCCTATTCCTAACCAAAACCTATATGCAATTGATAACCACGCAAAAATATAATAACATATAACTGCATTAATATCAATATTGATAGTGTTAATAATAATAATGATAATAATCACAAAATTGAGAGGGAAATGTGATAATATAGATTCTTCAATAATTGTACATAGGGAAAGATAATGACTAATTTTAGTATTGGTTATAGGAAAGTTTGTTTCAAATCTATAACAGAAAAATGATAATTTGTGAGGTCACAGTTGCACAATAAAAGACATTAAGCCTTGGCTCTAATTATTGCAGTGATGCTGTTGTTTTTTGGGTTTTATTTTTTGTTTTTTTTCTGGTCAATTTTTAAAACTCATTATGTTGAAAATTTCTTTGTCAACCACACCAGCTTTAATATGGAAATAAGCACCTAGAAACCTTGTAACTATTTTACTATTTTTCTTTGAAGTTTAATAATTAGAATAAATTGGGTAGCATTTTACAAAGAATGGTAAAGTTATGAATATACAGAAGATGCTTAAAATTAGGACAATGATAAGCTAACATGTACCATGTTAGAGGTGGTATGTTGATGTGTAGCAAATAGATTACAAAGAGAAATTATTTTTCCATTAAAACAAATCAGCAAGCTACAACCATTGTTCTAACCTTAATTAAGAAACAGCCGCTCAGTGTCATTTTTTTTTAGTATCATTATCATAAAAGAACTTCCATCAGAAATTTAAAAAAAACTACAGTTATTTTAAACAACACTTTAAGAGAGATACATGCTTGGGAACTAAAAATTACTTTTCTCCAATTGAATTTCACTGGTGTACAAATCATACTTAAGGGCAGGCCCTATGGCCAACAGTAGATGGCCAACACAAAACCAACACCATAGCATTTTGGGAGGTTCTTTGCATCACAACAGTTTGTTGGGGCATTTGTTGTTTTGTTGTTTTCTTCTTTTCTTTTCTTTTGTAAAACCTTATACGTCCTTTTATATATACATATAGCTTCTGATTTTATGTTCTAGGCTATTTCTGTATGTATGGATATTTGTGTTTATGCATCTGTATGTGTTTTTTCATGCTTCTACTTTTGCTTGTTTCCTCTTTTTGACTTAAATTATTCTGATTTGTTAGTTTAATTTCATAATAATAATAGTTATAATTATTAATTACCATCATCATCATCACCATCATCATTATTAATTCACTCTCTTGGGTTTCATTAGTTGCCCATAGTTTAATTTCTAGGAATGAAAATTCAAAAGATTTCTATGCTTTTTTATTGTTATATCTATTGATATTGTCTTTCAAGTTTTGTTTCGAGAGCCATTTCTAGGATACATAATCTTACAACAGACTGCATAGTTCTCTGGCTCTGAAAATTGTTCTGAGTCCTCTGGCATCGTGCTCCCTGAGCCCTATTAGAGGAGTTATGTTGTAGATGCATTTCTTAAGTTTGGGTACTCATGATCTTTTGATCTCTGCTCCATGTTTAGCTGTGATTTTCTACAATGGTCTAGATATTTTTTTTCTAGCCATCATGGGAACTTGATTACAAATATGATGATTTTATTTGAGAGAATTGAAACATTTCATGAATTTTAGTATAAATAGTATGACTGTCTCATAGATAACAATCATTGTAGTTATGTTTTAGTTATAAAATATTCTCTTCAAAAACAATACAAGAAATGATACTTAGACAATGATCTTTAATTTTGTTTTACCACTCCTTTCTTTTACCAATATTACAGGCCAATGCTATTATTAAAACCCATACATCAATAAGCTTTATTCTGTTTTGACTAAGGAAAAACCACATATCCTTCACCTTTTATTGATTCACTGTTAGGAAAGGAAATGCTTGTAAGATGCACATAATAAAAGTAATAAATAATACATAGTAATTTGTGAGCAAAGAACAATTGGATGAATATGTGCTGTGTGTATGAGTGTGTGTAGCATATTTGAAAATCTTAAAATTATGAGGAAAAAAGCAGAATCAGACAGAACTGTAAGGCAAGGCACAAAATTAAAAAAAAATTAGTCTACAATAGGTTGTTTTTCTGTTGGAAACTCTCTAGAGGACCACTCTAATGTTTATCAGTAGCAGCAGACAAAGCATCTTGACAAATGATGCGTTGGGCTTCAGTTTCATCCACAGAGGTCACAGAAGCTTATTGATGATTTAGGAGGGATAAAAGGGTTGCAAGAATGAATTATAGCCCCAGTAGTGATGGACACAAACTGATTACAAAACTTAAAATCTTCATTATTTTCTAGCTCCCATCCAGAAATGTAGCTCTAGCGATTTTAAGTAATATTGTTAATTAATTACAGATATCATGTAAAATACAATGAAATGTACAAAATTCTTCAATATGCAAGATGGAGAATCAGTCAAGGCACTATTTTTTCATAAATGGATCTTCTATAAAAGTCAGAAGTTCCCTGAGTAGCTGTTCTAAACCTGAGCTACCTGATCATAAAGTTCCAGACAGCTCGAAAGAATCTGTGAGGAGCTGTAAGTCCAATGATTGATGAGGTGCCAACATTTTCTACAAAAAAAAAAAAAAAATTGGAAAAACCAAGTCATTAGTTTTGCAGGTTCTTCTTATGTTCATTAGTGTTAGTTTTCTAAGGAGTTATTAGTTACTCGGATGTACCTCACTTGTAAATATATTAAACCTAAGAATAGTGAACTTTAGTAATAATTGTTAACAGTATAGGTGTTATCGCACATTGTAGAAGGAGTTAGTTCTTTTTAAGGGAAAATGAATATATTATTTTTCAATGATTTGCCTAATTAATTTGTAAAATTATTGCATTCATTACATTTACATAAACATTTATAGTTTTGGAAAGCCTGGATTTCATGCACTGGTTTACCAAAAATTATGAAGATGGAGGAAAGTATACAAATATTTGAAAAATTTACTAATAAGCATTCACAATTTAAAATGCTTAATGTGTTTTCTGAAAATATACCAATAAAACAAAACTGTAAGTAAGAAAGTAGAGAAATATGTTACTATATAATTTATTAGTATATATCAAGTTATATATTCTAGCCATAATAAATTATATTATATATAAGCATAATGCATTATGCTTTAAATACATTTAGATATTGTAAAGTGCTTATTGCAATTAAGCTAATTAACATATGTATTATGGCAACAATCATACCACACTCTGCTTCTGTAAGTTTGACATTTTTAGAATTCACTTTAGTTTCGTGGAATAGTTGTCTGTCTCTCCCTTAGCCTCTTTTACACAATGCCATGCTCACTAGGTTCTTCAGCATTTCTTTATAAATGTCAAATGATTTTTATTGTTTATACATGTATGATATTTCCCTTAGCTATTAATTTGCCTGAAGACAATTCATGTGAACGGAGGAATGTACATATAGGTTTCCCATGATGGGTGCATTTTCTTTGGAAATACAGAGAGAAGAAAGATCGCCATTTGTGAATTCCACCCATGACCACTTTATTTACTTTATTAGTTCTAGATGCCTTTGGTTGACTAATGATTTTATGCTAATATTACTCATTTAAAAACAGCCAATATTTATCTGAAAAACTATTTTTCCTTGCATAATTCATTTTGTTGGGATGTCTAGCACTCTGAAGGGGGCACATGTATTTTGGACTTTTTCTTCAATTGGTATAAAGAGGAGCTTTCATTTTTGCTTGCTCTGGCCAGTATGTTATAATTTGTAGTGTTTCATATGCAGTGCTTTATGTGTAATTTTTACTAGACTGAGATACTTTTCCTTTGCCCTTAGATTGTCTACAGATTTATCATTAAAGAGTGTTTGATTTCTGTCAGATTTCTCTCATCTATCTATTTAAATAGATTGGAGGCCAGCTTCATCACCATATAAAAATCTGATGGAAGAAGGTAGTGATGATTGATCACTGGGCAGACATTTTTGTGAGGGAATAAAGCATAAAGCTTGATAAACTGGGGCCAGTACTCCATATGACCTGCAAGGAAATACTTGAGCAATTTGGTTGTTGGTGAGAAGAAAAACAAAGGATGGGAAAGATTCTACATATGCATGCAGACACACAGACACACACAAAAACACACACATACATTTATGCATGCAAACACACATACATGTATTCATGCAAACACACATGCATACTACCATGTGCACATAAACCATAAAGACACACACACACACACACACACACACACACACACACTGAATGGATGAAGCAATTTCAATAAACTCTAACAAATTTCTTATCCTATATATATATATATATATATATATATACAGATACATAAGGAGATATACAGATATATAGTTACATAGACACATATGCTGATTCATAGATATGTAGATATATAGATACATATACATATATATCACAATGGCCAGGAACTCACACCAAATCTAGAATCAGTGTTTTCTTCTATCATTAACTTGTCCCAAGCCTATTTTTCTCTTACCAGTACAATTATGTGTAATAATGCATGAAAGCTCCCTTTCTATCCTATGAAGTCTATGGTACTATAGAATGGAGGAGGCACATTGTCCTCTTAATTCTATCTTTATTATATCCTTTTCTAAAACAACTGTAATACTATCTTTAAAATTTCTATCAACTATGCTAACTTCCTAAAATGATTTAAATTCAATCAGGAATTCTGTAAAATCCTTAGCTGATCTAAACAATATTATTTTATGAAAATTTATCTTCTTATTGTCTAGCAGGAATATTGTCCAACAGAATGGGTTGCTTTCCAAGAGGAAATTATGCAGTTCTATAGGTAGTGAAGGCTTCCCTATGCTCAAACATACTGTCTTAGATATATTAGAAATATAGCAATGACAAACATGAGAATGAACAGCAGCAGGAAGAAGCAATTCAGAGATTAAGGCCCAAGGACCATTTCTATCCTATCACAACTGTGCAAAATAGTGGACCATCTTTAGAAAGCTAACTTGCTCACTGCCGTTCTCCCTGTGTGCCATCTGCCATTAACAACATGATTTCTTATCTTTCATTCTTTTTTTTTTTTCTGAATCATTTCTTAATAATGGATGAGGATTCAAGCCAAATCCAGTTTGAAAGCTCTCTTTCTGGGATTCAGCCTACATGATAGCAGAGTGTACTTTACAAGCTCAAAGAGGGAACACCCAATAGTTCTATCCAACTTTGATGCCTATGTACCACAACACTGACCAGCATGGCAAAAGATCCCTGAAGAGATAGTAGTGGCACTTACATAATTACTTACATAATTCCATAGACATAATATGTGTTAATGAATTTCAGACTTCTCCAATAGGAGGAAAATGATGTGTTCTACAAGAAAGCTAGACAAATACTGTGTTTAGTGGGCCATAGATCTTAAGAAGAGAACATACTACCACCAGTTTTCTAGACCAGCATCATTCTTTAAGTACATTCCAAAACGTATGCTTATAAATAAGTGATTATGTGTATTCTACTAGCATTTTCTTTCCTGGAAACTGATTAATCAAAAGTTAAGAAGATGTGGTTTCTCCTTAGCCAAAACAGAATAAAGCTAGTTGATGTATAGATTTGGATAATAGCATTGACCTGTAATACCACTGAGATAGGTGATAGGTAGAAAGAATATAGGATATCAGTGTCTAAGAATTTTTACTTACATTTTAAGAAAGAAAACATTCAAAATCTAAAACATAACTAAAATGATTGTGATTCCTAATAGAATCCTACTTTGTATAACAAAATTGATGAAATTTTTAAGTCTTGAAGTCAGGATTACCCTATTCGTAGACAACTCCTCCTGCTATGGCTTATAAAGTTCATGCTATCTCATAAATGCTTAGTAATTGAGTGGAATAGTTCAATGGGTAAGTGAGTTTATTAAAAGTTTATGAAGTCATAGCTTGGAAATCACTATTCCAAGTTGTCTAAGACTATTTATTATTTTTTTGTGGTTAAATATACAATTTATTTTAATTTTCATTTAAAATATGTTTATATTATTCAGCAGACCACTTACAGCAGGTTTATATTGGCCTATATTGAATATTGGCTTAGTTTTTATAAAAAAGAAAAATAACATTTATAATACTGTAATATGAGTATATATTGAACTTAAAAATTAACCAATTAACATACAATTAACAGTTGTAAAGACATTCTACAAATGTGTTTAGCAGATATTATTTCTTGTATAAACCATATTGGACCAATTATTTCTCACAGAGCTACCTAGTTCTCAAAATTGTGACATTAATTCAACTGTGACATCTAACAGAATCCAGCGCTTACTAGAGTTTACAGTTGGTGCTTCTGAAATAAAACATAATCAATCAGTTCTTCACATTTCCTTTGTTTTTTAAAGTTTATTTATTATATATAAGTACACTGTAGCTGTCTTCAAACACACCAGAAGAGGGCATCAGATCCCATTAATGATGGTTGTGAGCTACCATGTGGTTGCTGGAAATTGAACTCAGGACCTCTGGAAGAGCTGTCAGTCCTCTTAACCACTGAGCCATCTTTCCAACCCTCATTTAGTTTTTCATTTAAAAAATATATTATCAAACTTCCTTTTTATAATTCTATGATAAAATACTCCAACATACTTAAGAGAGAATGTATTGATTTGGCTCTGTTTTCCAAGTTATAAATAAGTTTATTGTGTAAGGGAAGTCACAATAGCAGGAACTTGATACAATTGTATTATATGCACAATAAAGATCAGATGATAATAAACCATGCTGCATGATTATGTTTATTTTATGTCCTCCACTCTTGCCAAGTTCGGGTTTCCCTGGCCTTCTACTGTAGAGTGTCCTTCCCGATTTTGTTGCCTCAGTAAAGACAGTCTCCTATGAACCACACAGGTCATGTTGGTCTAGATGATCTCTCAATTAGAACTTCTTTTCAGATAGTTCTAGATTGTGTCAAGTGGATGCTTGCAACTAACCACCACATCTATACCAATATTTGCTTCTTTGTCCTCTTTTGGTTTTGGTTGCTTTGATGTGATTTGAATATTTTCTTTAAAAATCATCCATATAGCAATAGCAGTTAGGACTTTTGTCTTAATAACTCACTGTTTAGGTGATAGGCACTAATCTGTCAGTATTGTAGTGACTATTCCATTGCTTACATCATTAGTGTTCCCTCAAAGTACTTTATTGCTGTTATGGTTATTTTCTAATCTGTGAATGAAAAAAAATGTGTCTACCAGGAATATTTTATACTGATTTTTAAATATATGATTGGGAGAATTTAAAATAGAAGATGAACTGTACCTCGTGTCTGGTAGACCTCTTAGTCAACCATCAATCATTCTTCTTTACACCTCAACTTGTTTAGATACTGAAAATGGCCACTGGTACCTCCTTTAAGGTCATTCTAGAGGTCCTAGATCCCAGGAAAGCCTGAAAGTATCATAGTTTGCAAAGAAATTGACCCATGAAAACTATTTGATACTTATAAATTTAGCTAATTTATTCTTCTGGTTTGTAAAAGAACCAAATGATCAAGTTGATAAGTTCCCCTTTTAACTTTAGAGGTTTCTTAAACTGTGTAGCATTCAAACATTGCTGTTTCTTTTTTGATTTTTGCAGACCCCTTATTTTGATGTTTACATTGGGTTTTGAGATAATATGATCATCTATTTCAACATGTGAAATATTAAAGTAGTGTCTCAGTTATTAAAGGATTTCCAACAAACAAAAGCAAAAGAGACTAGAAACCAAATAAAAAACACACACAGTTACATAATTAAAAGCATAAATCAAGATTCTCCTTGGGAACAGCAAGGATGAGTGAATAGTAAAAGTGAATACTGAGAAGCTTTTAATTTAAAGGATTCAAAATGAGGAGTCTAATAATACTATTCAAGAGGTGATGAGCTGGTAATTTTTCTTTGTCTTTTAACTGATACATTTTCATTGTATTTTAGCAGTGACCTTATTAAGTAAGTGCAGATATTTATCTGAAAGAATTGTATTATGAGAAGTCAGTATGAATTACAAGCATAAACTGACACATCCACTATTAAAATTTTCATGCTAACAGTATGAATTAAACAGGTTCTATTTGGTACATGTGGAACACTGTCAGACAGACACAGATCCCTTCAAAATAAGTTTCAGTACCTATACTGCCATGATAAAAACAAAAACAAAAACATTAAACAAAGATACCCTTGAATCTATGGATAATTTCAAGTAAATTATACAAATTTAGACACTACCCCATAGTAAGGAATGGGTAAGAAAGGTACCAATAATTAAAACAATAATTTTTGAAGTGTAGTTTTAAGGTCATGGTATCATCAAGATTCTGGTGGGTAAGTGAAGAAGAAATTAAACAATTCATTAAAAAATTCCAGGTAGAATGCAAACATCTGTTAACATGAAGCATCACTACAGTAATCAAACCCATCCAAATTAAAGCAATAAAAAGGTACATTTAAAACCTATTAAATTAACAAACATAATAGCCAATGCTAATGAGTTTGGGGTAAAGCTGGCACCTTCTTTCCTTAACTAGTAGTAATGGAATTAGGTGCGATGCAATGTCACAATGGACTTAAAAAAAATAGTTCTCACACAACGAGTTCCTAAACTAAAAGTTAGAATCAGTAGAAAAGTACAAAAGGAGTTCAGAATTTTCATCCTTAAGATATTATGTAAAGTTGGCATTTTAGAATAGCAATAAAACAATGAATAATGTCACAAATGATTCAAGATCTTATAATTTAATATGGTAAAGGCAACAAAATCTTAAAGCTTTGGAGCATTTTGCATGTTTATGTTCAAACACTGAAGCATAACAAAATATAAAAGTAATTATTGGTCTATTGTTTGGGAATTATTGAGCTGATTTTATTTTTAAAATCCTCTTTTCTTGTATGGTTATAATAATAGTTTGTGCAAGGATTTTCATAATACAAAATCATATTAAAGTTATAGCTTTCCTTACTAATATATTAAGTTTGGATAAATTAAAAGCAAGTTTTGTTCCTGTTAGTACACAGAGAAGTTGGTTAAATATCTCAAGAAAGAACTAAAGTGTTTGTTAACTAGATCCAGACGTTGTCTACCTTATTGTGTGATGAAAGAGTCATTAAAGCACAAACAATAATGATCGTTGTGATGGAATTTCATTTTTTGCCAGTACAAATTCCGTTTACGTGTAGTTTAAGTTCAAACATGTGGAAAATAAAGATTGGTATAAAATAAGTCAACTTTGTTGAAAAGTTTGCACATTGAGAGAGGCATTCACCATTACCTAGGCTCCAATTTTGTGTTCAGGCTTACTAGTGCAGGCTTATGCAGTTCCAAATGAGTGTATAAAACAACAGTAAGTTAAGGTCCAGCCTAAGTTCCAGAGTTAGTTCAGGATCACCATGGACTAGAAAGTAAGACTTTGTCTCAAAGTAAACAGCACAAGTTGAGGCCATAGCTCAAGGATAAAGTATTACCCAGTGAATGATCCAGAGTTTAATTCCAAGGAGAGAAAACATGGAAGCAAAACAGGCAACTAATTAAAACTGTACTATGGGCATTTAGATGGGCTAAGAGGTTTGTGGTTCTTGTTTGGTTTATTTGCCTGCTTTTCTGTTCTGGATGTTCATTTTTAGAGCATGCACCCACCTGCTGCCCCAGTTTTCTTTCTTTCCCCTTGATGGACCTTTTTGAGTAACCTTGATCCTCTGAAGTTAGTTCAAGCAGATTTCTGTAATTTGGACAGTCACAGAATACTGCATGGTTTCTACTAGGTGATAAATAGATCTCAGGAGTAAGGAGGAATATTACTCATTCTATTTTCTGAAGCTCATTGATTAGCTTGTGTTTTCTAAATCCAAATGAAAGTTGTTATTTAATACTTAATGTTTTAATCATTTAAGTGTAACTTTTCTATAAACTTTGGAATGTAAGATAGAAATCAAAATAAAATATAGGACAAAACTTTTTCAAAGTAAGTAAAAATGAATCTTGTTGACTTATGTATGTTTTATCTACTCATAACCAATGTTTTCTTATAATTTCTTTTTATTGATATTGATTTATACAATTCTAATGCAAATTACTATATTGTGTTATTTAGTATTCAATAACAAATGCATGAGTTTTAAACATTTTCAACAGATTAATATTTTAGGCTTGATTTTGTGTTTTCTAAATATCCTTTTTATGATTTGATATAAATTTATTTTTCATTGACCGTGTTGTGGTGAATATTGTTTAGTTGCCATAGGAATTTCTAGCATCCATTTATAAAATAATATTAATCATATTTTCTTACCACTTATCTCTCTATATCACTTGAAATGACTGAGCAAGGTAACAGCTAGGATGAGGTCCAGATGTTTTAGGAAAGGCATGCTTATATTTCTTGCCAATAAATTTAATATAAATGAATGGTATTTGGTTTTCTAAACCACTACATTGTGATTAAAATCTATGAGGTAATAAAGATGGATAATATAAAGTAAGTTGTGCTCTAAACTAAAGTCTATAGAGCATTGTTTCAGGAAACATTTTTTTTCTATAAAGTGAACAGGTAATTAAGATGAAACTTTATTCTTCTCTTCAATATTAAAATATAGTGTAGCTCTTCATGCAGGAGCACTGTAGTCAACAAGGTAGAGAAATGTGTGTCCTTGTGGAACTATTTACCTAGTAGATGGTAGTAAATAAATATGTTGATTTTTTTGCATTTTCTTTCTACATAGTTGCACAGTATCTTTACAACTAAAAAAATAATAGTCTTTTTCAGCAACCATTAATAGATTTTAGCTCCCCAGGAAAGGATTTTTATGAAAGATACTTTATACATAATGGAAAGTTGGGAGACTAAACCTCCTGCAGACCTGTATAGCTGATATGTGTACATCTTTACAACAATGCCACATATTTCTGGATTCATTTCTATGTAAGTTTTTTACCTCCTCCCACTCTTACATTTTCCCCAAACTCTCATGAAATGGTTTCCATGAATTCTTCTCTTTCTTCAGATGATTTTCTTAAACTAATTTTAGTCATTAATGTTTTTATTTTTACTATGAGTGTGCTTAAAATTTCTGTACTAAAGGCAGAAACAGTATCAAAATAATAATAAAGAAAAACACCTGACATATTTATGAAATAAATAAAGCTGATAATATCACAGATAAGTTAATGCATATTTATGCATTATTATTGGTAATTCATGGGAATATGCTTCTCCTACTAAAAATATATTACATACAATATTCTTATTATAAATAATATTTATTCTATATTCTATATTATATATACTTATCCATGTGATAAAATATAACAATTAATATATCACAATTATATCAATAAATACAAGCATAATGCAATTATTTGTATTAAATATCAATATGTTTCTAGTTATAATGTTTTTAATGTATTTTATATTAATATATTAAAATACAATGTTATGTATCTATATATATATACATAACAATGTTATGTATATATATATATTCAACTACTTAGACAGTTCAAGCTGGGGGACACAAGGTCAGCCTAGGCAACAGAGTGAGACCTTATCTCCAAGTTAAAAATAAAAAAAAATAGCTGAGGCCTGCTTGAGGATTGAGTATTCATAGGTGTTTGCAAGGTTTTGAGTATAACAGTGAGTAAAGAAAGTAATTAAGCAAAATGCATGACTAACAAATTACAAGTCCACAATAGGCAAGTCTGGGGCTAAGAGCTGTTTGTTGGGTTGTTTATTGTGCTGGCTTTTCATTACCCTTAGCATGATCCAATATGCTGTGGGTAATTTCAATTTCATGTAATTCTGTGTGTCCTTTTAAGAAAGAGAATTTTAGTATTGTGATAGAATAGCTTTTGTACAAATGCTATATTTGTGGTGATCAAATGTGATTTGAATATGTGAAATTTTTTTCTTATAGGTAGATCTACATATCAGTTAAACATTTTAACGAACTGTAGGAGAAGAAAAAATGATATACATAATGTCACATTTGTACAATAATTAAATTTATTCTTGAGACACATGTAGCCTCTCTCTTGGGCCATTATTGTTTTCTGCCTACAGAACTAAGTGCTGAGTATCCCTATGCCCTGTTGTCTCTAGCATCCTGAGCTCCCCTCACAACCTGTGCTTTGCTGAATGGCTATACACAATCAACTCTCCACACCTCCTGACCGAGAACTCAGCCTGAACACACTGTCTCTGTGACTCCATAACTTTTGCATTTTTCATTCTTCAAAACAGAACACCATGTGGGTGCTACAGCCAATGTCTGCTTCTAGCTTGAAACATAATCTGGTTCCTACTATCACAGCTGTAGTGGCTTCTACTTTTCTCAGTGACAGAATCTCTGGGATAGAACTTGTCTGTGTGTTTGATTTTGGTTGGAGAATCCCTTCAGGGCCATTTTAAAGTTGAGATCCTCCTTTCAAAATAAATTGCTATTATACAATAGTAACCTTTTCATGGATGGGGTCTTGTCAAGACATCTGTCTTACCCAAATGGTGAGTATCAGACATTTTTAATTAATCTTGTTAAGTTTTAAAGGAATTACAATTCTGTGTGCTGGAACCTTGGTGACTGCAACTTTAACTCATATATCTTTCCCAATCAAAGTGCACATTTTTAAAAAGACTTCTTTTCTCTGTTATTTGAGGAAGAGAATTAAGCTGTGACCACCCCTGGATGTTGTTCTTTTTCCAACAGTTTATTTTGTTATTTTAAAATTCTATCTTATTGATTACTGTCAGCCCCATTTTATTTAATGTAGTAAGAATAACCTATAGCTCAGTTCTGTACAAACTCCATTTTCTCTCTGATGTTCATGAGCACACTGATCTCTTTCTTTATTAGCATTCTTATACTCAGCATTCTGACCTGTGTGGCTCAGGAAGACAAGACATGCTGCTAGAATCCTGGCTTTCCCTCATCTACAGCTCCAAACATTGCCATGTTTACCCTCAAACTGGTTCCAAACTCTTACAAACCTATGATCAGGTTTGTCAAAAAAACAGGCAAAATCATGGAACTAATTACTTGTTTCGGTTACTTTTATTATTGCTCCGTCAAAAGCAAAACAAAACAAAAACAACAAACATAAAAAAACTAAAAATAATGTGAAACTGTGTTATCTAGAAAAAAAAAAAAAAAAACCAAAGAAGTTACATCCTTGAGCTTTCATCAACAAGGCTGCCTAAGAAGACCTAAAGAAGACAAACATGACTAGATATGGTGACATGATAGGGGACATCTCATGAGACTTCAGTACTAGACAGGCAGGCAAAGAATGCTAAAAATAGGAGAAATAGCCTCCATTAAAGAATATCCAATTGGATATCCAAGACCAAGTGTGATTATACCACAGAAGCAACACTATATAGAATGTACGTGTTGTATTAACTTATTTAGAAAAAACACATTATGGGTCTGTAAGTCAATTTTATAAAGATGTTATTAATTTGAGAGAGAGAGAGAGAGAGAGAGAGAGAGAGAGAGAGAGAGAGAGAGAGAGAGACGGACAGACAGACAGACAGACTGACTGACTGACTGACAGCCTAACAGAACAGGAGTATATGACAGGGCAGCATGGAAGCAAGGGAATGAGAAAATGGTATAATTATATATTATTAAATAAATAATGTTAATTTTCTTTTCTCTTTTTATTGGATCCATTTTACTTACCTTTCAAATGTTATTATCTTTCCCAGTTTCTGCTCCATAAACCTCCTATCTCATCCCCCTCGGCCTAGTTCTATGAGGGTGCTTCCCCACCAACTTACTTTCACCTCAGTGCCCTGGCATTCCCCTATACTGGGGCCAAAAGCCTTCACAGGACCAAGGACCTTCTCTTCCATTGATGCCAGACAATGCCATCCTATGATACATATTCATAAGGAGCCATGGGTTTCCCCATGTGTACTCTTTGGTTGGTGTTTTAGTTGCTGGAGCTCTGGGAGTCTGGTTGGTTTATATTGTTGTTCTTATGAAGTCACAAACCCATACAGCTCCTCAATTCTTTCCATAGCTCCTCCACTAGGGTCCCCATGCTCAGTCAGATAGTCAGCTGCAAGCATCCTCATCTGTATCAGTAAGGACATGGCAGAGCCTCTGAGGAGACATCAGTATCTATTTATGTCTATGTCTCACATTGATAGACTTCTCAATACTTTGCAGAGTTCATTCCCATTCTTTTTTTATTTTCTAAAATTTTATCATTGGTTAGTATAGTTAAGGGTAAGTAAGCAGATACACGTAGGAGGACATTTCTGGGTGGTTGTGTATGGAATTCACGAATGAAAGTCTGCCAATAAATATGGGAAAGGAGTTATAGGTGAAGTACCATTAAGAAATAGATTTTCATAAGTGTATTAGGCCATCTTAATCCAACAGAAGGTTAAGAAGATGATTAACTTGAATTGCCTTTGAAAATATTTCCTTAGAAGTGCTATCGAGCAGATAAGATGAAAAATGTTTGGGAAATAAATACTGTTGTCTATCATGGTTGACATTTTATGGCACTTACGAATTTGGAGGCCACATTTATAACTCAAATAAATTACTGTATGACATATATGAGATATCAAATCAGAAATTTCAAGGATATAGAACGCTGATGCTAACACTCAGAGGAAAATCTGAAATACCACCTGTCTCAGTTGAATGCTATAAAAGCAATTGTAAAATCATTAAAAATGTATTATTAATCCATTTTCCTCCATTATTAGCAGTAAGTATTAGAGTAGCCTGAACTTTTTGAGTATTTACAATGTGCAAAATACTATGCCAAGAATTTTGTAAGCATATCTTATTTATTTATATTAATTAGATTAGAAAATATTCTTCCAACATAGAGGAAACTAGAATATATAAAGGTTAATACACAATGGTTACAGGGACATTTTGTTTTAGAGTTGAAATTTAAATAGCAGTTTAAATACAAAAATTCAAACTGTAACAATACCATCATGTATCTTGATGGTCTGCTAATAAGTGTATGATTAATACTTTTCCCCAAAGATTGTTTATATCATCATGATATAAATATGCTGGCAAAGTAGATTTTTGAATTCAACTTTCATGATTAGATTATCTTAGATCATCATTTGTAGAGCTTCATGTAATTGTGAGTTGTTACTAAGAATTTGGAAAGTGTCAGCCGGAAATGTTTAAAAGATGCTGTGCTGCTAGCTTAAAATGTACAAAGGATTATGAGGTAAGGAATGTTCTCGGCTGTATAGAAACAGTTTTGTGTGGTGTGTGTGTGTGTGTGTGTGTGTGTGTGTGTGTGTGTGTGTGTTTGTGTGTGTGTGTGTGCTTGTGTGTGTACAATATATATTTATGGTATCCTAAGACTCTTGTAATGTCCTGACCCCCAAACATACAAAAATATAATTATGTTGCTTTAAATCACTACTTTTCCCTCATTTTGTATCTTGTCAGTCTGTATGTATAGCTTGCATTGAATTGTTCAATCAAGGTAGAGGTCGTGATCATATAAGCTCACAAGAAAACATGTGTTTGATCATTGGAGGCTCTTTTTGCTGAGATGCATCCTGAAGCATATAAAATGTTTCTATTGGACATGCACACAGATACTTTCCTTGCCAAGTGACAGAAAGCTGGCAGATACACATGAAAAATGTTGCAAAAACAAGCATTTAAACACAACAATTTTCTCCATGAAAGCTTCTTAATTAATAAAACTAGGGTATGGAAAGTCGTGTGTATTTATAATCACTAGGAATATGTATAGTAGAACCTTTATAAAGTATGGAGAACATAAATGAGACAAAGAGCAGTTTATTCATCAGCAGCCACAGGAAGCAGGTAATTCTACGCTCACTTTAGGATGATAGCTTACTTTCTTCAGCAACTCATTTATGACTGTTTACCTTCCTGAGACACTTTTGCAGAAGAGGATGCTGTAGTATTCTGTGCTTTTAGAAAGATGTGATATACAAGTTAAAGTGCAAGGGGAGGTAAGCAAAATATTGAAAAGTATAAATCAAAGGAGTGGTGTAAGCTAGAGGAAGCAGAGGAAAGGAACCTAACATAACAGATAATTCAGAATCAGGGAAATCCAGAACAGAGACTTGTGACAGGAGCCACAATAGAGCCAAAACTATTGTGAGGAAATGTGAACTAATTTTGGACAACTTTATTGTCTACTTGTATTTTTGAGTAAATCTGTAATTTGTTCTTCACCTGGAAAGAAAATATATAATGTGATGAAATTAGTTGTTGAAGGATAGTTATATTTCAAATGTTTATTTAACTAAATAAATATTTACTTTTGTAATTTATGTTATTCACGTTTACCCAATTATTACTAATAGGTAAGGTGTTTTTTTTTTTTTTTTTTTTTGTTTTGGTTTTTATTACGTTAATTTTATTTTACAATCCAGTCATCATCAACCTCCTGGTCTGCCCTCTCACAGTTCCTCATCCTTTTCCCTCTCCTCTGTTTCTGAGATAATGTCTCCCCCACACCTCTGCCAGGCCTCTCCACGCACTAGGGTCTCATGTCTCTCTAGGGTGAGGTTCTTTTTCTCTCATTGACGCCAGACTAGACAGTCTTCTGATGCATATGTTTTGGGGGCCTCAGAGCAGCTCATGGGTGCTGGTTGGTTGGTGGTTCTGTGTCTCAGAGATCTAAGGGTTCAAGGTTAGTTGAGATTGCTAGTCATTCTGTGAGGTCATCCTCCTCAGAATTTTTCTATCACTAACAATATTTTAACATACTAAATGAAAAGAAATTTTGAGTCTTTTTTTTTTATAAATTGAAAACTATGTTTTAAAAAAAACAAAGGTAAATACAGAATTTAAGCATTTTTGCATAAAAGTATATAAATACATTTTTGTCAGTACTTGATTTTTTTATGGTTTGATAGTATGCATTAAAATTTACTAATATAGTATGCATTAAAATCTACTAGTTACAAAGAGCATAAAGTACATGAAAAACAAGATGTAACCTGGAAATAGACAAAGTTTTCTTGGTGTATAAAGATTAAGCATTATGGTTTTTCATTTCCTTTTCTTATTTTATTTGGCCTTTGTTTTTTCTTGAACTTTATATAATCTGTGAGTTGTTTCTGGGGTTTTCTGAGCTTTCTGGGGTTAGTATCCAAATATCGGTGACTGCATATTATATCTGTTCTTTTGTGACTGGGTTATCTCACTCAGGATGATATTCTCTAGATGCATCTATTTTCTTAAAGATTTCATAAAGCCATTGTTTCTGATAGCTGAGTAGTACTCCATTGGGTAATTATACCACAATTTTTGTATCCATTCATCTACTGAAGGACATCTGGGTTCTTTCCAGCTTCTGGCTATTATAAATAAAGCTGCTATGAACATTGTGGTGCATGTGTCTTTGTTGTATGGTGGAACTTCTCTGAGGTATATGCCCAGAAGTGGAATAACTAGGTCTTCAGGTAGTACTATGTCCAATTTTCTGAGGAACTGCCAGACTGATTTCCAGAGTGGTTGTACCAGTTTACAACCCCACCAACAGTGGAGACCTGTTCCTCTTTCTCTGCATCCTCGCCAGCATCTGCTGCCATCTGTAATTTGATGTTAGCCATTCTTATTGGTGTGAGGTGGAATCTCAGGGTTGTTTTGATTTGCATTTCCCTGATGGCTAATGATGTGGAGTACTTCCTTAGATGCACCTCAGCCATTCTATATTCTGCAATTGAGAACTTTTTGTTTAGCTGTATACCCCATTTTTAATATGGGTTGTTTGTTTCTCTAGTGTCTACCTTCTTGAGTTATTTGTATACCTTGGATATTAGGCCTCTATCTGATGTTGGTTTGGTAAAAATCTTTTGCCAATCTGTTGGCTGCCATTTTGTTTTCTGGACAGTGTCCTTAGCCTTACAGAAACTTTGTAGTCTCATTACATCCCATTTGTCAGTATTTGATCTTAGAGCATAAGCTGAGCCACTGGTGTTCTGTTTAGGAAATTATTTCCTGGGCCTATGTGTTTTAAGGTTTTCCCTACTTTCTCTTCTAATAGTTTCAGTGTACCTGGTTTAATGTAAGGATCTTTGATCCACTTTCCCCGGTCTTCCAACCCACACTGCTACAACTTCCTATTCATTCTCCTGACACTCTTGACTTCTCTGCTGTTTCTTCCCATTCCTGATGCTGCCCCATTTCCCTCCCCTTCTTCTCTCTCTCCCAGTGTCCCTCATCCCTCAATCTTGGGTCATTACTTTTTTCCCTCTTCTTAGTATGATTGAAGCATCTCTTCTTTGTTATTTCTTCTTTTTAAGCTTCATCTGGTCTCTAAGTTATATTTTGGGTATTCTGAGATTTTGAACTAATATTTACTTATCTGTGAGTTTCATTATGTGTTCCTATTGAGTTCTGAGTTACCTCATTCAGGATGTTATTTTTCAGATTGTCTAAGATGAAAAACTCAGGTGACAGCAGATGCTAGCAAGGATGTGGGGAAAGAGAAAAATATCTCCATTGCTGGTGGGATTACCAGCTGGTATAACCACTTTTGAGAACATTGTGATAGTTCCTCAGGAAACTAGAAATAGTTCTACCTGATGACCCAGCTATTTCACTACTGCAAATATTCTCAAAAGACACTCCAACATATAACAAAGACACATGTTGTACTATGATCATAGCAGCCTTATTTATAACAGCCAGAACCTGGAAACAACCCAGATGTTCCTCAATGAAAAAATGAATACTGAAAATTTGGCATATTTACCCAAATGGAAGCCTACTCAGCTATTAAAAATAATGACTTTGTTAATTTTCCAGGCAAATGAATGGATCTGAAACTATTGAAAATTCAAAGTAGGACTTTCCATGGTTGATATTGCAGAACTTCTACAGAGTGGATTTTGATATATTTCACATATGTCAGAAGGCAACACATGAAAATTTTCTAGTCCCAAATATTATTAATATTTTTGTCTTAGGCTTACAGAACAGTAAAATTGTACATTATTTCAAACAACAGAAATTAATTTCATGATGTTATTTTTATCTGTATTTACAATTTAAATGTTATCCCTTTTCCCCCACTCCCACCCCTACGCCTTTTCCTCGCCTCACATAAGGTTTTTAAACTAGCAGTCTATGATCAAAATATTAGCAGGACTGATTTATTAATATTTTTCTAGATCATTTTACTTTTTATTTTGTGAATATGTATGTGTGCATACATTTTTAAAATGTCATTTTTGCATTATGTGAATACAGGCATTTTTAGAGGCCTGGATTGGGGTCAGATTCCCTGGAACTAGAACTGTAATTACACGTGGTTGTGAGCTACTTGATAAGGCTATTGGCTATTGGAAACAAAACTGAGAATTTTTGTCAGAAAAACAAGTGTCCTTATCCCCTGAAACATCTCTTTCACCATAGATACCTGTTGCTCTTAAGCCCTCTCTTACGGTCTTAGGCTTGGTTACGTTTGTTTCTTTATTACACAGGACTTATACCTTCAGTGTCTCTCTGGTCATTCACATGTTATTTTCAGAGGACATTGGCCAGAATGTATTATTTCCCACACTAATGTCCACAGTTTAACTTACTATGTCTCTACTAGTGCCTTTTTTATTCAAAACATTATCATCCTGCTAGGACATCACTGAATAGGGCTTCAACTTCTAAATTTTGAGGGACATAATTTAGAGAAAAATATATTCACAGTCTAGGAAGGTGGGAAGAAAAAAATATATCTTTCATCACGAGGTAAATTATTCACTTTCACAGAGAGTCTAGTAGTGTTTGAAGTGTGTTTTCTAAAGTGGGTAGAGCTATAAAGGGGCTGTATCTGCTTCTTAAATCAGAATAACATGTGACCTTATACAAATAAAACACAAATGGCTGCATGCTGAGCAGTCTGAAAGCTCAAAGCTTATTTAGGTGAAGGAGGCGTACTTTTTTCCTGACTGAAGGATGGATAAAGTAAGAGTTATTGAAGATCTTTTTCAAAGGTGTCACCTATCAGATAAGAAGAATCTTCAGAGCAGATAGCTAGAGGTAAAATATGAGATTTCTAAGAGTTTTGGAAAAGAAAAACTAATTACGCAGAAATAGACACTGCATTTCATACCTAAGATTAAAAGATTATAGGAGATAAATTATTATAAATAAAACAAACTAACAAAGAATAAATTATTCATTATAAAGTGTCTATTTAAATTGTGAACGCCAAAGTAGCAGAAAATAAAATAGAGTAAATTCCTGACTCTTTGTTTCTCATTCTTACTGATCAGGAAGATGTTGTTATAATGACATTACTGTTAAGATGACAGGGAACTCATCCTCAGAGTGGTGACAAGGGGAGGGCTCATATCACAAGCCAGTCCTCACAATGGAGTCAGAGAAAAAGACTTGTACTCTAAACCAATCTCAGCCATAGATTTCTAATATAAAAGATTAGACTTTAAAGGAAGATAATGATTAAGGTTCATTCAAGTTCTATATTTTAATCAGTCAATATTTTAGATTTCTAAGTTAAGGTGATTAGAGGGCAAAAATTGTATGGTAAATAACATCTGTCTAGTTCCTGAAAGAGCAGCCTTTACTGATAGTCTTTCGCCATTTCTGGTGTAACTTCTTCCACTATAATCAAATAACGATTTACATAAATTCACTAAAGAGATTAATGGAGTCAAATGCCCCATGTTTGTATATAGCACTCAGTACAGCAGCTCATAAGACTGAGAATGGAATAACAGGTAAAGTCAGAGAGGCATGGATACAGGCTCGGGATTTCCAACATCACTGTCAATTGCTGTGTCTTGCATTTTACCTGAGATGACTGGTTAAGGTTCAGTAGTTAAGATGCTTGCCACCAAACCTGATGTTCAGATTTTCAAATTTTCACAGAGAACACCCAGTATGGCAATCTCCTGCTGTCTGAGAATCAGGATTCTTAGCTCCTTCTCCATCACCATATGTGCCTGGATGATGTCATGCTTCTTGCCATGATGATAATAGACTAGAACTCTGAAACTCTAAACCAGCCCCAATTAAATAATTTTATTTATAGAAGTTGCCATGGTCATGATGTCTCTTCATAGCA